>NW_027457999.1:2500-10000 GCF_050624435.1 Tenrec ecaudatus | reverse complement strand
AACCTAACCCTAATCCTAACCCTAACACAAAACCTAACGCTAACCCTAACGCTAACCCTAACCTTAACCCTACCCCTAACACTAACCCTAACCCTAACCCTAACCCTAACCCTAACCCTAACCTTAATCCTACCCCTAACCCTAACCCTATCTCTAACCCTAACCCTAACCCTAACCCTAACGCTAACCCTAACCCTATCCTGACCCTAACCCTAACCCTAACCCTAACCCTAACGCTAACCCTAACCCTAACCCTAAACCTAACCCTAATGCTAACGCTAACCCTAACCCTAACCCTAACGCTAACCCTAACCCTAAACCCAATGCTAACCCTAACGCTAACCCGGACCCTAACCCTAAAGTTAAAGCTAACCCTAAACGTAAGGCTAACCCTAACCCTAACGCTAACCCTTACCCTAACCCTAACGCTAACGCTAAACCTAACCCTAACCCTAACCCTAACGTTAACCCTAACCCTAACCCTAACCCTAACGCTAACCCTAAACGTAACCCTAACCCTAACCCTAACCTTAACCCTAAACCTAACGCTAACCCTAACCCTAACCCTAACGCTAACGCTAACCCTAACAATAACCCTAACGCTAACCCTAACGCTAACCCTAACCCTAACCCTAACGCTAACCCTAACCCTAACCCTAACGCTAATGCTAACCCTAAGCCTAACCCTAACCCTAACCCTAACCCTAACCCTAACCCTAAACCTAACCCTAACGCTAGCGCTAACCCTGACCCTAACCCTAACACTAACCCTAACTCTAACGCTAACCCTAACCCTAACCCTAACGCTAACGCTAACCCTAACCCTAACCCTAACCATAACCCTAACGCTAACCCTAACCCTAACCCTAACCCTAACCCTAACCTAACCCTAACGTTAACGCTAATCCTTACCCTAACCCTAACCCTAACGCTAACCCTAACTCTAACCCTAACCCTAACGCTAACCCTAACCCTAACCCTAATCCTAACGCTAACCCTAACGCTAACCCTAACCCTAACCCTAACCCTAACCCTAACCTTAACCCTACCCCTAACACTAGCCCTAACCCTAACCCTAACCCTAACCGTAACCCTAACCCTAACCCTAAACTTAACCCTAACCCTAACCCTAATCCTAACCCTAACCCTAACCCTAACCCTAGCCCTAACCCTAACCCTAACCCTAACCCTAACCCTAACGCTAAACCTAACCCTAACCCTAAACCTGACCCTAATGCTAACGCTAACCCTAACCCTAACCCTAAAACTAACCCTAACGCTAACGCTAAACGTAACCATAACCCTAACCCTAACCCTAACCTTAACCCTAAACCTAACGCTAACCCTAACCCTAACCCTTACCCTAACCCTAACGCTAACCCTAACCCTAACCTGACCCTAACCCTAACCCTAACCCTAAACCTAACCCTAACGCTAACCCTAACCCTAAAACTAACCCTAATGCTAACGCTAACCCTAAACCTAACCCTAACGCTAACCCTAACCCTAAACCTAATGCTAACCCTAACGCTAACCCTGACCCTAACCCTAACGCTAACGCTAACCCTAATCGTAAGGCTAACCCTAACCCTAACGCTAACCCTTACCCTAACCCTAACCCTAACGCTAAACCTAAAGCTAACCCTAACCCTAACCCTAACGCTAACCCTAACCCTAACCCTAACCCTAACCCTAACCCTAACGCTAACCCTAAACGTAACCCTAACCCTAACGCTAACCTTAACCCTAAACCTAACGCTAACCCTAACCCTAACCCTAACCCTAACGCTAACGCTAACCCTAACCCTAACCCTAACGCTAACCCTAACCCTAACCCTAACCCTAACGCTAACCCTAACCCTAACCCTAACCCTAAAGCTAATGCTAACCCTAAGCCTAACCCTAACCCTAACCCTAACCCTAACCCTAAACCTAACCCTAACGCTAGCGCTAACCCTGACCCTAACCCTAACACTAACCCTAACTCTAACGCTAACCCTAACCCTAAACCTAACCCTAACCCTAACGCTAACGCTAACCCTAACCCTAACCCTAACCATAACCCTAACGCTAACCCTAACCCTAACCCTAACCCTAACCCTAACTTAACCCTAACGTTAACGCTAATCCTTACCCTAACCCTAACCCTAACGCTAACCCTAACCCTAACCCTAACTCTAACGCTAACCCTAACGCTAACCCTAATCCTAACCCTAACCCTAACGCTAACCCTAACCCTAACCCTAACCCTAACACTAACCCTAACACTAACCCTAACCTTAACCCTACCCCTAACACTAGCCCTAACCCTAAAGCTAACCCTAACCGTAACCCTAACCCTAACCCTAAACTTAACCCTAACCCTAACCCTAATCCTATCCCTAACTCTAACCCTAACATTAACCCTAACCCTAACGCTAACGCTAACACTAACCCTAACCCTAAAGTTAAACCTAACCCTAACCCTAAACCTAACCCTAACCCCAACCCTAACGCTAGCGCTAACCCTAACCCTAACTCTAACCCTAACCCTAACGCTAAACCTAACCCTAACCCTAAACCTAACCCTAATGCTAACGCTAACCCTAACCCTAACCCTAACCCTAACCCTAACGCTAAACCTAACCCTAACCCTAACCCTAACCCTAACGCTAACCCTAACCCTAACCCTAACCCTAACGCTAACGCTAAACGTAACCATAACCCTTACCCTAACCCTAACCTTAACCCTAAACCTAATGCTAACCCTAACCCTAACCCTTAGCCTAACCCTAACGGTAACCCTAACCCTAACCCTAACGCTAACCCTAACCCTAACCCTAACCCTAACGCTAATGCTAACCCTAAGCCTAACCCTAACCCTAACCCTAACCCTAACCCTAACCCTAAACCTAACCCTAACGCTAGTGCTAACCCTGACCCTAACCCTAACACTAACCCTAACTCTAACGCTAACCCTAACCCTAACCCTAACCCTAACCCTAACGCTAACGCTAACCCAAACCCTAACCCTAACCATAACCCTAACGCTAACCCTAACCCTAACCCTAACCTAACCCTAACGTTAACGCTAATCCTTACCCTAATCCTAGCCCTAACGCTAACCCTAACCCTAACCCTAACCCTAACCCTAACGCTAACCCTAACCCTAACCCTAATCCTAACCCTAACCCTAACGCTAACCCTAACCCTAACCCTAACACTAACCCTAACACTAACCCTAACCTTAACCCTACCCCTAACACTAGCCCTAACCCTAACCCTAACCCTAACTCTAACCCTAACCCTAAACTTAACCCTAACCCTAACCCTAATCCTATCCCTAACTCTAACTCTAACATTAACCCTAATCCTAACGCTAACGCTAACCCTAACCCTAACCCTAACGCTAAACCTAACCCTAACCCTAACCCCAACCCTAACGCTAGCGCTAACCCTAACCCTAACCCTAACGCTAAACCTAACCCTAACCCTAAACCTAACCCTAATGCTAACGCTAACCCTAACCCTAACCCTAACCCTAACCCTAACCCTAACGCTAAACCTAACCCTAACCCTATCCCTAACCCTAACGCTAACCCTAACCCTAACCCTAACCCTAACGCTAACGCTAAACGTAACCATAACCCTAACCCTAACCCTAACCTTAACCCTAAACCTAACGCTAACCCTAACCCTAACCCTAACCCTAACGCTAACGCTAACCCTAACCCTAACGCTAACCATAAACCTAACCCTAACCCTAACGCTAACCCTAACCCTAACCCTAACCCTAACTCTAACCCTAACGCTAATCCTAACCCTAACTCTAACCCTAACGCTAACCCTAACCATAACCCTAACCCTAAACCTAACCCTAACCCTAACCCCAACCATAACGCTAGCGCTAACCCTAACCCTAACTCTAACCCTAAAGCTAACCCTAACCCTAACCCTAACCCTAACCCTAATGCTAACCCTAACCCTAACCCTAACCCTAACCCTAACCCTAATGCTAACCCTAACCCTAAACCTAATCCTAACCCTAACCCTAACGCTAACCCTAACAGTAACCCTAACCCTAACCCTTACCCTCACCCTAACGCTAACGCTAACCGAACCCTAACCCTAACGCTAACCCTAACCCTAACGCTACCCCTAACCCTAACCCTAACCCTAACCCTAACCGTAATCCTAACCCTAACCCTAACCCTAACCCTAACCCTAACGCTAACGCTAAACCTAACCCTAACCCTAACCCTAACCCTGACGCTAACACTAACCCTAACCCTAAACCTAAACCTAACGCTAACCCTAACCCTAACCCTAACGCTAACCCTAACCCTAACCCTAACGCTAACGCTAACCCTAAGCCTAACCCTAACCCTAATCCTAAACCTAACCCTAACGCTAGCGCTAACCCTAACCCTAACCCTAACACTAACCCTAACTCTAACGCTAACCCTAAACCTAACCCTAACCCTAACGCTAACGCTAACCCTAACCCTAACCCTAACCATAACCCTAACGCTAACCCTAACCCTAACCCTAAGCCTAACCGTAGCCCTAACCATAACGTTAACGCTAACCCTTACCTTAAACCTAACGCTAACCCTAACCCTAACCCTAACCCTAAAGCTAACGCTAACCCTAACCCTAACGCTAACCATAAACCTAACCCTAACCCTAACGCTAACCATAACCCTAACCCTAACCCTAACCCTAACGCTAATCCTAACCCTAACTCTAACCCTAATGCTAACCCTAACCCTAACCCTAAACCTAACCCTAACCCTAACCCAAACCCCAACCATAACGCTAGCGCTAACCCTAACCCTAACCCTAACCCTAACCCTAACGCTAACCCTAACCCTAACCCTAACCCTAACCCTAACGCTAACCCTAACAGTAACCCTAACACTAACCCTTACCCTAACCCTAACGCTAACGCTAACCGAACCCTAACCCTAACACTAACCCTAACCCTAACCCTAACGCTCACCCTAACCCTAACCCTAACCCTAACCCTAACCCTAACCCTAATCCTAACCCTAACCCTTACCCTAACGCTAACCCTAACTCTAACCCTAACCCTAACCCTAACGCTAACGCTAAACCTAACCCTAACCCTAACACTAACACTAACCCTAACCCTGACGCTAACACTAACCCTAACCCTAACCCTAACGCTAACGCTAAACCTAACCCTAACCCTAACACTAACACTAACCCTAACCCTGACGCTAACACTAACCCTAACCCTAAACCTAACCCTAACGCTAACCCTAACCCTAACCCTAACCATAACCATAACCCTAACGCTAACCCTAACCCTAACCCTAAGCCTAACCCTAACCATAATGTTAACGCTAACCCTTACCCTAACACTAACGGTAACCCTAACCCTAAACCTAACGCTAACGAGAACCCTACCCCTAAACTTAACGCTAACGCTAACCCTAACCCTAACGCTAACCCTAACCCTAACCCTAACCCTAACTCTAACGCTAAACCTAAGACTAACCCTAACCCTAACAATAACCCTAAACCTAACCCTAAGTCTAGCGCTAACCCTAACCCTAACCCTAACACTAACCCTAACCCTAACGCTAAACCTAAACCTAACCCTAACCCTAACGCTAACGTTAACGCTAACCCTAACCCTAGCCCTCACCGTAACCCTAACCCTAACCCTAACGCTAACGCTAACCCTAACCCTAAACCTAACGCTAACCCTAACGCTAACCCTAACCCTAACCCTAACCCTAACGCTAACGCTAACCCTAACCCTAACGCTAACCATAAACCTAACCCTAACCCTAACGCTAACCCTAACCCTAACCCTAACCCTAACTCTAACCCTAACGCTAATCCTAACCCTAACTCTAACCCTAACGCTAACCCTAACCATAACCCTAACCCTAAACCTAACCCTAACCCTAACCCCAACCATAACGCTAGCGCTAACCCTAACCCTAACTCTAACCCTAAAGCTAACCCTAACCCTAACCCTAACCCTAACCCTAATGCTAACCCTAACCCTAACCCTAACCCTAACCCTAATGCTAACCCTAACCCTAAACCTAATCCTAACCCTAACCCTAACGCTAACCCTAACAGTAACCCTAACCCTAACCCTTACCCTCACCCTAACGCTAACGCTAACCGAACCCTAACCCTAACGCTAACCCTAACCCTAACGCTACCCCTAACCCTAACCCTAACCCTAACCCTAACCGTAATCCTAACCCTAACCCTAACCCTAACCCTAACCCTAACGCTAACGCTAAACCTAACCCTAACCCTAACCCTAACCCTGACGCTAACACTAACCCTAACCCTAAACCTAAACCTAACGCTAACCCTAACCCTAACCCTAACGCTAACCCTAACCCTAACCCTAACGCTAACGCTAACCCTAAGCCTAACCCTAACCCTAATCCTAAACCTAACCCTAACGCTAGCGCTAACCCTAACCCTAACCCTAACACTAACCCTAACTCTAACGCTAACCCTAAACCTAACCCTAACCCTAACGCTAACGCTAACCCTAACCCTAACCCTAACCATAACCCTAACGCTAACCCTAACCCTAACCCTAAGCCTAACCGTAGCCCTAACCATAACGTTAACGCTAACCCTTACCTTAAACCTAACGCTAACCCTAACCCTAACCCTAACCCTAAAGCTAACGCTAACCCTAACCCTAACGCTAACCATAAACCTAACCCTAACCCTAACGCTAACTATAACCCTAACCCTAACCCTAACCCTAACGCTAATCCTAACCCTAACTCTAACCCTAATGCTAACCCTAACCCTAACCCTAAACCTAACCCTAACCCTAACCCAAACCCCAACCATAACGCTAGCGCTAACCCTAACCCTAACCCTAACCCTAACCCTAACGCTAACCCTAACCCTAACCCTAACCCTAACCCTAACGCTAACCCTAACAGTAACCCTAACACTAACCCTTACCCTAACCCTAACGCTAACGCTAACCGAACCCTAACCCTAACACTAACCCTAACCCTAACCCTAACGCTCACCCTAACCCTAACCCTAACCCTAACCCTAATCCTAACCCTAACCCTTACCCTAACGCTAACCCTAACTCTAACCCTAACCCTAACCCTAACGCTAACGCTAAACCTAAGCCTAACCCTAACACTAACACTAACCCTAACCCTGACGCTAACACTAACCCTAACCCTAACCCTAACGCTAACGCTAAACCTAACCCTAACCCTAACACTAACACTAACCCTAACCCTGACGCTAACACTAACCCTAACCCTAAACCTAACCCTAACGCTAACCCTAACCCTAACCCTAACCATAACCATAACCCTAACGCTAACCCTAACCCTAACCCTAAGCCTAACCCTAACCATAATGTTAACGCTAACCCTTACCCTAACACTAACGGTAACCCTAACCCTAAACCTAACGCTAACGAGAACCCTACCCCTAAACTTAACGCTAACGCTAACCCTAACCCTAACGCTAACCCTAACC